>NW_028121429.1:17500-52500 GCF_965183815.1 Platalea leucorodia | reverse complement strand
CAAGCTCTTGATTCAGAACATTGGCTTACCTCACTGCTCTCCAATAGCATTTAATTTTCTTCATTGACAGCAACAGCCAGCCTGCCAGATGCCTCATTTAGGTGGCCTCACTCATCCTGTGTCATGCGGATCCATGACATCCATAACAGCATGTGCATGCCTCAGTCTCCTTATGTTAATTTGAGGGTTTGTACTCCTTTGTTAATAATCTTCATGAGTAAAATTCCCCTCTTCTCCACAGATGTCTGTAGGACAGCTGTTTATGTTGGATGATGCTTTTCTAGACTCTCTGTTCCTTAAAAAGAGAAGCACACAGTATCTGAACACTTTCAAAAAATCGTGCTTGGTAGCAACATTAACCTGAACTAAACCTTTGATAGTAGGACAAAATTCAGCTCTGTGTGTGGACTGCAAAAGCAGTGAGGAACCCTCTCCTTTCTTCCTTTCTCCCCATCACTTGCTCAGGTCTTGGGAGGAGAAGAAATGAATAAAGGTGACATTCCTGGGTGCCAATGATTGAATTCTGCTCTCATGAGTGCCTGATGTCAAGACCCTCAGCTTCAGCTGAATTTCTTCTCTTTGGGAACACTGCAAGGCAGTGGCTCCAACGTCATGGTATGTGTGCAGATGCCCGACACTCTGAGAAGATAACACTGTGAGCAATTGCAGGACACTACAGGTAAGGTAAGGGGTGACCTGTTTCATGGATTTGCTGCCCAAGGTAGAAAGTACCTCAGCAGCCATCTCAGAAACACCACAGGAGGATGTAAAAGAAGACAAGCATGGCCAATGTGGAAAGGATTAACAAGTGTGGTGGGTTGACCCCAGCCAGTAACTAATCAGCCACCCAGTCACTTGCTCACTCCCCCAACAGCAGCCTGGGGAAGAGAACTGGAAAGGTCAAAGTGAGAAAAGCTCATGGGTTGGAATTAAAAAAGGCCTTCATCACACGTAAGGGTGACTTGGGAAGGCAAATGTCATAACCACAAATGTCCCCCCTTCCTGTTCCTTTCCCTGATCTTATATTGCTGAGTGTGATACCCTATGACATGGAATATCCCTTTGGTCATTTGAGGTCAGCTGTCCTGGCTACGTCCCCTCACAGCTTCTTGCCCAACCCCAGCCCACTCATTGGAAGGGCAGCGTGAGAAACAGAGAAGGCCTTGTTGTTGTTTAAGCACTGTTCAGCAATAGCTAAAAGAGTTTTGGTCACAAATCCAAAACATGGGAAACATGGAGCCCTATGGGCTGCTGTGAAGACAATGAACTCCACCCCAGCCAGCCAGGGCAGGCTGGCCTTTTTGGAAGGTGTGAGAATGAGAACAGTGAAGAATTTGAGAGGGGGAAGAAGGGAAGCAGTAACTTAAAGATGAGGCCAGGGATGGCCTCGGGACTGTTTGGGGTGCCTGTGATTCTGCCTTGTACCTGATGTGAATTATTTCCACAGTCAGAGGGAACCTGAGGGCTTTCCCTCATGTTGAGGACATGGAGAGGTGAGGAATGAGAGTATCATTCAGGCTGGTAGGGACCTGGCTAGATAGCTGTAGAAAACATCCTCCTCAAAGCAGGGTCACACCAGGTTGCTCATGGTTTTATCCAGATGGGTCTGAGAAACTTCCAGGGACGGAGGCAGCGTACACTCTCCGGGAAATGGCTTCCCATGTCTGGCTGTCCTCACCTTGCAAAAGTTTCTCCCTATATTGAGCCTGACCCCCTCGTGTTTCAGCTCATTGCCTCCTGTGCTCCTGCCTTGCACCACAGTGTCTTCTTGGGAACCTCACCATAGGCAATGCAAGTCTGTTCCTTCCTCCCCGCAAAGCCCTCCATTCTCCAGGGTGAACAAGCCCAGCTCCCTCAGCCTCTCCTAACAGGTCCTGTGCTCCAGCCTTGACCATCTCTGTGGCCCTCCACAGAACTTCTGCAGGTCCTCCAGCTTGCCAATGTCTCTCTGGCATTGCAGGGAACTAAAACCTGGGCAAGTATTCTGGATGCAGTGTCAGAAGTTCTGAGCAGAGGGAGAGAGTCACTTGCCCTGGCTTTGCTCCTGCTCACACAGCCCAGGCTGTTGTTGGCCATCCTTGCTGATGGCTCATCTTTTGCCTAATGGAACCCAAAAACCAGCAGACCCATTCCTGCGGAGCTGCTAACCGTCTAGCCAGTCCCTGTCCTATGCCATTTCAGGGCCTACATCCACTTCAGGAGCAGGGCTTTGGTGGAATGTTTAGTGGCTATTATGAGGTTCCAATTGGCCCATCCCTCTAGACTGTCTCTGTCCTTTGGCATGGCAGCCCTGCCTTGCTCTCCTCAATGGGATGTCTTCTACAAATGTATATGAAAAAGTACTCTCTCATATCCTCCAGGTCATTAAAAAAACGCACCTGCTCTTACTAAATTCCACAGTGGTCACACAGATTGAGTTCTTGTCTGGACCCTTGCTGAGCTTGAGGATGCTGTCCTTCAACACCAGCTGTCCTGAGCTCTGCCACCATGCCTTGGCATGTCACAGCTCTGTCTCCAACATTAACGGCTACTGCTCATCCTGTCTGTGCCCCTGGCTGAGGGCATTGCTGCACATCTGGGCTGAAGCACTGCAGCTTCAGAAGAACCAGGCCAAGCTCTGACTTGCTGTAAGGAGTCCTGGTACCAAGTGTCCAAGACCCGGTGTGTGCAAAGGCTTTGCTTCAGAACGGAGACATGGCATGGACAAGAGAGCTGCATGTCTTTCTAGCCCCAGGTCTAAACACCCAGAATGAAATGTTTAAATGCACTCAACAGAACACATCCTCCCAGCTTGCAGAAGTTAGATCCTTCCCTGTCACCTTCCTGGGTGTCCTGTCTAAGGATGGGACAAAAAAAGTAATTCTCATGCCCAATTATTTTTCTAATAGGAATAACTACACTGCAGGGGAGAAGTTGAGGGAGGGAACATCAGAGATGAGTTCAGCCTGTTTCCCAGCAGGTTCCCCTGGAGCCCCAGGGACACCTGGAGGGAGCCCAGAGGGGCAGAGAAAGTGGTGCCTTGGGCTGGGCCTCTGCTGCTGAGCTGGGCTGGGCTCCTGGGATGGAGGCAGCTCATGCCAAGTGGGCAGCGCTGCAGAGAGACAGCTCTGCCCAGGAGCAGCTCCTCTGCAAAGCGCAGCAGGGCTGAGGGCACTGCGTGCAGGCAGCGAGGGGAGATGGGAGAAGTAAGAGGGATGTTACTGGCTGCATGAGGTGGAATGATGCTGAGAGCTCACTGAAGAAGAAATCTTCACAGCCTTGAACACAGTAAGTCTCTGGCACATGAGTGTCTTGGAGGTGTCTCCTAGACATGGCACATCGTGCTGCAGACAGCAATTGGCAGGATGGCTCTCAGGAACATGCTCCAAAAGAGAGATACCCTGCCACACTCTCAGAGGACAGGACATGATGGGTGCCTTCTCTCAGCTGCAGGGATGTGATGCTGGGTGTGCATCCAGGGGTGGCCAGGGCTGTCCTTCAGAGAAGGGTCCCTGCACAGCAGGGCACTGTGTGCTGGGGCAGGGACCCTGCTGCCTGCCAGAGTCAGCATTCAGCCAGACCACGGAGCTCCCCATGGTTCTGCAGGGAAAAGCTGTGGGTGGAAAGAGTGATCCCCAGAAAGGCAGGGTCCTTCTGCTGTCCTGAGGGTGCAGTGTGGGTCAGGGCTGCTCAGACTTCTACATCACCCAGAGGGCATTTGCAGAGGGTCATTTTACAATGGATGTCAAGGTAGGGGATTGCCTGAAAGGGAAGGAGTACGTGTTTTGAGTTTTCTCCTCTTGGTTGGCTGGGTGGGCAGTGCGAAATGGGAATTTATGTCTCTGCTCTGGAGAAGGCAATGAGACCCCAGTTCTCACTAGGACTTGTCTGAGCTGCTCCTTAGCCCCTGCACACACAGAGATGCCCCTGGGCAGTGCCCTGCTGCCAGGAGGTGTCTGCAGATCAGGGCTGAGCATGCAGCAGGTGGGATGGGTTCTGTGAGCATGGAGAGGGAGCAGACGTGGGGACAGAGAAAGAGGTCATGGCCAAGAAGAGCTCCAGGCAGCAGAGCCATGGGCAGGAAGGAAAAGAGACAGAAGTGGGGGGTGAGGATTCAAGTGCAGCTCAGACACCAATGCTGCGTGTGCTGTCATGCACATATGGCCATGGAGGAAAAGCATCCAGCTCGCACCCTGTTCACCTGTGGGGCTCTGGGGACTGCAGTGTGTGCGGCTGGCAGGGATCTCACCCTCCCTTCAGGACATAACAAATTCAGGACAGTTGACTCTGTCCTTGGGAGGTCCTGCTGGGCTGCAGGCTGCCCTCCCGTACGGCACAGCTCTCCCAGGGCATCTCTGTGTTTTGCAGGAGCCCCATGGAGAAGACACCTCGGTGCTAAGGCCATTGAAATGCTGGTGGGTGGCTGCATGCGGGCAGCTGTCATGAGCCCTCTGTGCCCCTGGTTGGGAGGGCAGAGCTGAGATCCTCCTCAGGTACCATGAGATGGGGTGAGGGGTTTGGAGATCTGCACTGGGAAACTGGATTCCTCTGCTCCCAGCACTGGCCTCTTTCTTTTTGGGGGGAACACCCGAGTGTAATAGTCCTCCAGGTGGAAGAGCTGCCAGCAGAGGGCAGCTGAGAGCAGGGCTGATGGACAGAGCGGCTGTCCTCACTCTGCACTAAGGGACAGTCCTTGTGCCCAGTCTCAGCACCCACAAGGTTTCCCTTTCAGTGCAGCAGAAATGCCGGGCATTGCTGCATTCAAACCACTCCTCAGCTGTGCTGGGGCAACTAGAACAGAAGGCACAACCCAAACTCCCCACAGCTCTGCTCTGCCATCAGATGAATTGGGAGCGACAATGCTGAAAAGCTCTTTGATATCAGGATTGGATTTAATCTGAGATCACTCTGAGTTCCTGTTTACCCACTGCTGTAGGGCAGGACTGAGTCCTGCAGAGCCCCCAGCAGAGCCTCCTGCTGCCTGGGGCACCCTCAGCCAGCACCAACCAGAACTTATGAAAGCGAGCTGCCAAAGGTCTTCCTGAATGGAGAGAGAGACATTCGGGCGGGCAGGAGGTGTCTATGAGAAATGACTTTTATTTTGCTCAGAGAAATCTCTCCTAACTTGTCACTGTCTTTTTCCTCTTGGACAGTCCCTCATGCCCCAAGGCAGCACATGTCCAACAGCAGCTCCATCACCCAGTTCCTCCTCCTGACATTCACAGAAACACGGGAGCTGCAGCTCTTGCACTTCTGGCTCTTCCTGGCCATCTACCTGGCTGTCCTCCTGGGCAATGGCCTCATCATCACCACTGTAGCCTGCGACCACCGCCTCCACACCCCCATGTACTTCTTCCTCCTCAACCTCTCCGTCCTCGACCTGGGATCCATCTCCACCACTCTCCCCAAATCCATGGCCAATTCCCTCTGGAACACCAGGGCCATCTCCTACGCAGGATGTGCTGCCCAGCTCTTTCTGTTTGTCTTTTTGATGTCAGCAGAATTCAGTCTCCTCACCATCATGGCCTATGACTGCTACGTTGCCATCTGCAAACCCCTGCACTATGGGACCCTCCTGGGCAGCAGAGCTTCTGTCCACATGGCAGCAGCTGCCTGGGGCACTGGCTTTGTCAATGCTCTCCTGCAAACTGCCAATACATTTTCCCTCCCCCTTTGCCAAGGCAATGCTGTGGATCAGTTCTTCTGTGAAATCCCCAAGATCCTCAAGCTCTCCTGCTCACACTCCTACCTCAAGGAATTTATTGTACTTGTTACTTTCCCATTAGCATTTGGGTGTTTCGTTTTCATCGTGCTTTCCTATGTGCAGATCTTCAGGGCTGTGCTGAGGATCCCCTCTGAGCAGGGACGCCACAAAGCCTTTTCCACGTGCCTCCCTCACCTGGCCGTGGTCTCCCTGTTTGTCAGCACTGCCACGTTTGCCTACCTGAAGCTCCCCGCCATCTCCTCCCCATCCCTGGATCTGGTGGTGGCAGTGCTGTACTCAGTGGTTCCTTCAGCATTGAACCCCCTCATCTACAGCATGAGGAATCAGGAGCTCAAGGAGGCCGTTAGGAAAGTGACTTCAGGAATGTTTTTCAACAGTGATAAGTTTTCCATTACTATTCACAAATGATACCCAGAGTATCCCATTGCAAGTCTGTCTTTTGGGTTTTTGTTTTAGCATTTTTGTTATCATTATCTGTATGCGTATTAGTGATTATTATGTTTGGATTCATCTTACTGCTACTGAGGAATAAACCTGATCCATCTCAGTTGGATCTGATATAAAAGTTTGTCTTTCTGGGACAGAGCTGACACTCTCATAGCATCTCTGTTAGAAAATAAGATCTCCCAGTCTGAAGGCTGGGCCCTTTTCCAAAGCTAATATCCACAACAGGCCCAAGGTATTTCACCCCAAAAAGGGCCTTTTTCTCCTTGGAACTGGGAGAGAAAAGCTCATTGTCACTTTGGTAGCTGTTGGAGACCAAGGGTTGGAATTTGGACTCACCCATTGGTGTGTGGTGACCATGGAGGTGGTGAATGCTCATTGAGGTGCATACTCAGGGTTGTCCCCCATATGACAGGGAAGAAGACACCCTCCAGGAGGGGGTCCGGAGCTTCCTGGAGAGCCTGGGGTTTCTACAGGGAGAGCGTGTGCTTGGGGTGGGCAGTGGCTGGAGCCCCACAAAGTGGGAGATCGCACAAGGTGGAGTCACCAAAATGGAAGGTGCAAAGAAACAAAGATGGACACCCCAACCCTGCACAGACCACCTCCAACAGGGAACAGCACCTTTACAGTCACCACGCCACCAGCAGCAATCACACAACCATGAGTGACACAAATGTCTCTAGCCCATTTCTCCTCTCAGGCAGATCTGCTGTGAAGGTCACAAGTGGTCTGTGCATCCTCTGGGTCTGCTCAGATCCCCTGCCCCAGTCTCGGGGCCGTTACCCACTTGGCAGTTGGAACCCTGGGTGTCTCCAGATCCCCGTGTCCTCCTTCTGCAGCCAGCCCGTCTTGGATTTGGCCAGCATAGCACGTCCATAAATTCAGCCCAAACACATATCCAACAGTGAGCACACTCATGCATCAAACAGCCAGGAGCAGAGTTTAAGAAGATGGCCAGACCATGGTGATTAGGCACAGATTTGGCCAGACCAGCCCTGGTCAGCCCCCTGCCCACATGCAGCCAGCCCCTTGCATACCCCTCCTCTCCCCATACACATTCTTCTTCTTCCCAATCTACCCCTTCTCTGCCCCAGTCTGCTCCCCAATTAACAACTGTCGCCATAGAATCATAGAGTCATAGAATCATAGAACAATTTAGGTTGGCAAAGACCGTTAAGATCATCGGGTCCAACCGTTAACCTATCACTGCCAAGTCCACCACTAAACCATGTCCCTAAGCTTTACATCTACATGTCTTTAAGTACTGCCAAGGATGGGGACTCAACCACTTCCCTGGGCAGCCTGTTCCACTGCCTGACAGCCCTTTCAGAGAATAAATTTTTCCTAATATCCAGTCTAAACCTGCCCTGGTGCAACTTGAGGCCGTTTCCTCTGGTCCTATCACTTGCTACTTAGGAGAAGAGACCGACCCCCACCTCACTACAACCTCCTTTCAGGCAGTTCTAGAGAGCAATAAGGTCTCCCCTCAGCCTCCTTTTCTCAGACCAAACAACCCCAGCTCCCTCAGCTGCTCCTCACCAGCCTTGTGCTCCAGACCCTTCCCCAGCCTCGCTGCCCTGCTCTGGCCATGCTCCAGCACCTCGATGTCCTTCTTGGAGTGAGGGGCCCAACACTGAACACAGGATTCGAGGTGCGGCCTCACCAGTGCCCAGTACAGGGGGACGATCACTTCCCTAGTCCTGCTGGCCATGTTGTTCCTGATACAAGCCAGGATGCTATTGGCCTTCTTGGCCACCTGGGCACACTGCCAGCTCATATTCAGCCGGCTGTTGACCAACACCCCTAGGTCCTTTTCCACTGGGAGCTTCTCAGCCACTCTTCCCCAAGCCTGTAGTGTTGCATGGGGTTGTCGTGACTCAAGTGCAGGACCCTTTCTGCCCTAAAAATGAGGGCTTAGACCCTAAAAATTAAACTGTGGGCCCTACAAAAAGGCTATGGGCAATAAAAGACAGGTTGGGACCCTAGAAATGAGGATTTTGGCCCTAAAAATGAGGATTTGGGTACTAAAACTGATGGGCTAGATGCTAAAAATGATGCTCTGTACCCTGATAAGGAGGGAAACCTCTTGGTTTCTCAATGGCCTGTGATGGGTGTGCGCAACCCCTTGACCAGACTGGCAGTGGGTCGGTGCAGGCTCCAGAAGAGGCAAAGGTCTGAGCCGTAGCAGGGCCATGAACTCCTCATGTTTCAATCTGTTCTCTGAAAACCCACAAAAGAGCAGAGTGGCACAGTGAGCGTCGATGCATATGAGCTTAGAACAGAGACACATGCAGTTGACACGTGAATAGTGGGTGGCTTTTCCAAGACTCATTTATCAAGGGACAAAGAAAGTTGTGGGTACAAGGGAGCCTCATGTATACCTTTCTTATCACATGTAATTTGACCACGAGCCAACCACTTTATCCTATAAATATGACAGCCTAAGTGAGCCTTCTTTGAGCTCTCCCTGCTCGGCAGCGTGGCAGCATGGCGGTGATCTGCCCTGGAGCTGGGACACCTCTCAAGGTTGCTCCTCGAGGCAGAGAGACCTTTACCAATGGCAGATCTTTGGTAAGCAACTGATATTGTGCATAACCTTGTAGTGTGGTAACTTTGATTTTGTCTTTGATTGCGTGCTGAATTGATGCTAATGAAACGTTACATAAACTTTTCATGTACAATCCCTTGGACATAAACCGTTCCCCAAGTCTGAGACTGAGACTGGACCTAGCCACACCTAAGTTCCATCAGGAATTTAGAAAGCAAGGGGGTCTACTCTGAACCTCATGACTCAATGGGTGGGTCCTCCTTAATCTTTTGCATCCCCGGACTCTCTGTAAATCATTTTAACGCAAGTCTTACTCAGTTTTCCTTTGTACATTTCTTCCATGCAGTCATTAATGGAGTGAACCTTGCCATTGAACTTTGTTAAGTTGCACTTTTACAACACCATATTAAAACCACTTTTGCTAATACCATTGTTGGTGATTCCTTAAGTGACCTAAATCACCCATTTGCAACAAATTGGCATAGGCGGCAGGATCCTAAATCAGGATTCACAACAGAGGGTCAGCCTCCCCATCAGTCCCCAGGCTGGGGCCAGCCATGGCATGAGGAGATGGAGGTCAGTGTTTGCCTGTGTCCCCTGCCACTGTCTCCAGGAGATCCCTATTGCCCACTGCCGACAGCCCCTCTGAGCCAGCCCCTCTCCCCAGCACAAGGCTCCTGGCCCGGGGGCTCCCCAAGGTGCTCCTGCTGCCCCAGTGAAAGAGCAGCCTGCCCTGAGCTGGTGTGTGCAGCCATAGGTTTCTTTAGGTCACTTATTCCCCCAGGAAAGCACAGAGTTGCTCCATTCCTCTTCTCCAGGGACATCCCTGACCCTAGAGAGCCTATCCCTAGGGGACTGTGTCCATGCGGCCACTCCTACCCCTTCCCTGTGCTTCCCGCAGGGCCCGGATCTGGCAACGCTGCTCTGCAGAGCAAGCGGGCTGTGGTGCCCAAAAGCCACAGAGAGACAATCCCAGGCAGATCCCTGTGGATCACTCACCATCTCCAGGGGTGCTGGGCACCCACAGGTGAAGGCTCAGCTCAAGCCCATGCCCTAACACATTGCCACGTGCCCTACTGCCCTCAGCCCATGGAGAACCCAAGCACAGCAGCACGGCCTCGTGGGGGCAATTTCTCCAGCCTGTTCCTGACCTCAGCTTTGGAAGAAGAGCCCAACCTCCAGACACTGGCATGGAGGAAATCTGACCTCTGGGTCAGACAGACTGGGTTCATGCCTCTGGAGAAGTGGAGTGCATGCAGACATTCCTGGAGAAACAGAATTATCACAGATAATACGCTAGGGCTAGAAAGACATGCAGCTCTCTTTTGTCCTTGCCATGTCTTCGCTTTGAAGCAAAGCCTTTGCACACATGAAGTCTCGGACGCTTGGCACCAGGTTTCCCTCTGGCAAGTTTAAATTTGCCTGGTGCCACCGCTGAGGTGCTTCAGCCCAAATGCGCAGCAATGCCCTCAGCCAGGGGCACAGCCAGGATGAGCTGGAGCCATTACTGTTGGAGATGGAGCTGTGACACTGGTAAAATAAACTGCCAAGGAGTGGCGGCAGAGCTCAGGACAGCTGGTCTTCAAGAACTGCATCAGTCAGGGGTCGCTTGGACAAACGCAATCCTTCCCAGTGTACAGGACAGGAGGGTCGGCATCCCAGGGAGCTGAGAGAGCAGGCCAATGGCACAGCGAAGCCACTCTCCATCATTTTTGAGAGGTCATGGAGACTGGGGGAACTCCCTGATGACTGTCAAAATGCAAATTTTTCAAAAAATGCCTCATGTGCAGGGGAACGAAAGGCTGTTCCCCAGACCGTGTCCACTCAGCTCCCATTTCTGGGTGTCCAAAAGAGAAGGGGACTGGATTTACCCCGGGGTAGGTTGTGCCTAACCATCCTCTTTGCTTTCTCTGATGAAGGGACAGGATTGCTGGATGTGGGCAGAGCAGTGCTTGTCTTTTACTTGGAAGGCAGAAAGGCTATCAGCATCATTCCCCACAATATTCTTGCATCCAAGTTAGGATATTATGGTCTGCATGGGTGGATGAGGAGATGGGTAAAAATTCAGCTGGACAGTCGGGCTCGGAGGAACGTGGTCAATGCGTAGTATTCTGCCCAGAGGCCTGTAGCTGGTAGGGTCCTGTCATGTTTCAAGGGGTTTTAATTACCCAAGAGAGTTGAGAAAATGCTTTTTCATAACATTTGTAGATGACAGCACATTGAGGAGCGCAGACACTACATTGGACGGCAGGGTTGCCGTCCCAAAGGATTTAGACAGGCTGGAAGGATGGGCCAATAGTAACATCAAGTTATCCAACAAGGAAAGATCTAAAGTCCTGTCCTGACGCTGACTAAGGCCCTGCGGTGACAGAGGGCAGGGACTGCCTTGGTTGGTATCAGCTCTGCAGGAATGGCTCTGCTGGTCCTTTGGTTTCATTAGGCAAAACACAAGCCATCAGCAAAGGCCAGAAGCATCCTGGGCAGTGTGAGCAGGAACACAGCCAGTGGAAGTGATTATTGCCCTCTAGTCAGCACATTTTCGAACAGATCCAGAATACTTCCCTAGGTTTTGACCTCCTGCAATGCCTGAGAGACATTAATAAGCTGGAGCCAGTTCCGTGGAGGGCCACCAAGGTAGTCAGGGTCAGAGCACTTGTTCTGCGAGACGAAGCTTAAAAAGCTGGGCTTGTCCAGCTGGGAGAAGGGAAGATCCTGGGGGAACATGCAGCAGCATGGCACTGTTCCCAGGAGGACTGAGTCAGGCTTGTGGCCATGGTACAAGACACAAAGACGAGAGGCAATGGGCTGAAACAAGAGAGGGTCAGGCTAGAGAGAGGGAGAAATTTTTCCAGCATGAGGACAGTCAAATGCTGAAATCTGTTTCCGAGAGAGTGTGCACCAGCTCTGTCCCGGAAAGTGAGCCAGATGTGTTTGGATAAAGCCCTGAGTAATCTGGTCTGAGCCTGCTTTGAGCAGGAGGTTGGTCCAGACACCACCCAAGGTCCCCTCCAGCCTGAATGATGCTGTCCTTCTTTCCCCTTCATGTTTTCCAATTCGGGAGAGCTCTCAGGTTCTCCCGGACCCCAGGAGTCATTCACGTCAGGTTCAGGGCTGCTTCACAGGTGTCCCCAAACAGCCCTGACCCCATCCTTTCCTTCTGTTTTCATTTCCCCCTGCCCAAGTTGTTCTCTGTTACCCTCCAAAAGAACAGCCTACCATGTTCATCCTTTCCCCATTGGCCCTGCATTTCTTGGTTTGTACCCTCTCATGGTACGTCTGAGGTGGTTGCTGTAGTGTTTCTGACCACGGGTTGCGACTCAGTTGAACACATCACTCTCTTCCATTACCTGTGGTGTCCTGCAATTCCCCATGCTGCTTTCCTGCTGGAGGCATTGGCCCACAAATCTTAAATGCTGACATGTTGGAGTTTCAGTCCCGAGGGACCTTCACATCCTTGTGGCTTTGGCCAACAGAAACCTCTTGAAGTTTTTCAAGATGAAGGGGGCAAGGTCTGCATAGGGAGCGGGATAAAGCCCATGCACGAGGAGCAGCTGTGACGTGACTGGCTGAGGAGTGTCCTGAGGAGAAGGGCATGGGAGTTACAATGGATGCCGTAGGAGCCAGTGTGTTTCCCATTTTGAAAGGGGGATGGAGAAACTGGAGAAAGTCCAGAGGAAGTCTGTCATGGTGGGGTTAGGGACCTAAAGCACATGAGCTGTGTGGAGTGCTGGAAGGAACTGGGTCTCTTTAGTCTGCTGAAGGAGAGGCACAGGGCGGTCTAAAAGCAACTGAATCCTGGCAGAGAAAACAGCCACAAGTTTCTTCCCGGGGGCTTCAGGCTGGGCCTCAGGAAAAACGGACTAGGAGGGTGATGCTACCCTGCAGCAGGACCCCCAGAGCCTCTCTGTGATCTCCATTTTTTGGAGGTTCTCAGGTTTCAGTCAACCTGGGATTGGTGATACCCCACCCTATGCTGGGAAGCTGGACCAGAGATCCCAGCCCTCCCTTTCCCAACAACCCTTCCGTGAGCCTGTGCTGTGCAGTGTGCCCCAGGAGAAAGGATTCAGCTGGAGGTGGGGGTCTCTGCAGCAGAGGGCCATGGGACAATTCAGGGTGGAATGGTCTTGTACTCAGGAGGTCTCTAGTTCTACCTTTGGCTCCAAGCAGGGCCAGCTCTGAGGTCTGAGCAGGTTGCTCCATAAATGTCAGCACCCCTGTACAAAGTCTGCCACCATTACAGAAATGGAGACGAGGCATTTGACCAGCTCCTTGAACCCAGGAATGGGTAAGCCATGCCTCCTGAGATTCCCAGGGACACCTAAGCTTTGTGTGCCGAGAAGTGTGAGTCCTCCTTTGGTGTCCTGGCCAGTCTCCTGGCAAATGCGGTGCTTTAGGCTGTGGAGAGAATCAAAAGAATCTTTTTGACCAGGTTAGGTTCATTTTTCATGCTGAAATGCAGGGCAGATGAAGGGAGCTCAGAGCTTCCAGGCTCTCTGCTGCCCAGTTAGGACTTCAGAGACCAAAAATGCAGGTAACGGTGTTGTGTCAGTGTACAATACATGGAAATGTTGGCTTCCTTTGTGCCTTTGCGCCTTTGCACTAATCTGGGATGTGTCCCTCGGCTGCCTTTGGTTAAAAAAGAAACAGCTGCCATCTTCGACCTCCCTCTCCTCCACAAAACAGGGAGAAAAGATAGGAAGCAGGGATAATTTAAGGGCAATGCTGTCTAAGACGTGTAATATTTAAAAGTAACAGAGAGCTAGCAGTGAGAGAAAAAGCACTGTTCTAAGAACTTCGTGCCAGAAGCTAACTACTGAGCACTTATGGCTATTTTCTCAAGTCAAAATGAATGTTGGAATGAAATTAAAGTGCTTTAATTAATCATAATGATGAATAAGAAGGAACTCCCTTACAGCACTGTGCTGTTCCTGTTATTATAGTGATAGTACCGCTCATTCCTTAAACAGCCTTGAGAGCTGCTTTATTTTTCTCATTTCCAAAGCTCCACCTACTCAGATCATCAAAGGACTACCTCAAATCTCTGCGACCCAAATGTCTCCAGCCTTCTCTCATCAAAGGTCTTTTACCCCAGGACACTTCTCATGATCACTTCAATACACTGCCTGGTCTCTATTTTTCATCTGGGGGAAGTCAGGGTATTCCTTTGCAAAGCCTTCCCCACAAAAGCCTTTTCTACATGCTAATCCCACTGGTATCACCTCCTGCTGGGTACAGCTCCATCCGCTTTCTGCAGAGCTCCATGGGATGGGCAGTTTTCCTGTTTCTTCTGCCCATTCACCTTCACAACCTTCTTGTATTGTCTGCATATCAAACACATTTATCCCCCACACTTTCAGCCGTTCCCAATTGTGCTCATGATTTTAAAAAGTTGCATGAAGAAAAGGAACAGGGGGATGTTTGGAGTGATGGCGTTTGTCTTCCCAAGTCACCGTTACGCGTGATGGAGCCCTGCTTTCCTGGAGATGGCTGAACACCTGCCTGCCGATGGGAAGGAGGGAATGAATTCCTTGTTTCACTTTGCTTGCACACACGGTTTTTGCTTTACCTATTAAACTGTCTTTATCTCAACCCTCAGTTTTCTCTACTTTTACCCTTCTGATTCTCTCTCCCATCCCACCGGGGGAGGTAGTGAGTGAGCGACTGTGTGGTGCTTAGTTGCTGGCTGGGGTTAAACCACGACAAACAGAAACTCCAGAGGTCTCAGGGCCCCTGTTCCAGTGCTGGACTGGCCCCGTGGTGATTTTTTTTTTCTTTTTATTCTTTATGTCAAGTTAGTCAAGCATTACACAGCTCAGTACAAGACATCATAGCAGGGGAAGATGACCTTCATGTCTTTTAACTTTTTTAAGCTGATTCCACACGGGGACACTGTAGATAGTCCGTGGCATCTAGCAAGTGATTTCTCAAGCCTGAGGGCACTCATCTCTTCATTGGTTGTGTCACCCTCTGGGCCCTACTGACTACTGACCATGCTTTGACTCTTTCCCCTGAACGTTACGTTGGTCGGACGCAGCTTGAAGTAGCTATTGGCATCACACTCTCGAGGGGCACTGAAGGTGCTCTAGAGTACAAAGATATCATGGCGTAACAGGAATGCCTCAGGAGACCTCTCCCCTTCTTGAGCAGGATGAAAGCCAGGC
This sequence comes from Platalea leucorodia, assembly GCF_965183815.1. NCBI lineage: Eukaryota > Metazoa > Chordata > Aves > Pelecaniformes > Threskiornithidae > Platalea > Platalea leucorodia. The sequence goes on along the minus strand of NW_028121429.1, from coordinate 37,643 downwards.
TGGACACATGGTTTTGTTTGAGCAAATATGGGATGCTTTGTTCAGGCAACCACATAACCCAGTGGGACTTTTGGTACTGCTTGGGACTATTTTACATCCTCGGTAGCATCACTTTGTCCATAGGAGTCTCCTCAAGGCAATTCTCACTTCCTTACTCCTCAGGCTATAGATGACAGGGTTAAACATGGGGGTCACAATTGTGTAAAACAGGGCAAGGTATTTGTCGGTGTCTACCGAATCCCTTGACCGTCGCTTTAAGTAGACGACTGTGGCCGAGCCATAGAAGAGCGTCACCACCCCGAGGTGTGACGAGCAGGTGGAATAGGCTTTGTGTCTGCCCCGACCTGAAGGCATTTTCAGAATTGCCCTAATAATTTGAATGTAAGAAGTACCTATGAAGGAGAAGAGCAGGATGATGGTGTACAGCATCACTTGGTTCCAGCACGTGTCTGCACAGGCCAGTTCCAGCAGAGGGGGGACATCGCAGAAAAAGTGATGGAGGTCATGGGATGCACAGAAGGGCAAAGTGAACACCTGGTAGGTCTGTCCTACTTGCACTGGTACGACAGCCACCCAGGACCCCAGCACCAGTCTGATGCAGAGACCCCTGCTCATGACGAGGGTGTAGTGCAGGGGGTCACATATGGCTATGCAGCGGTCGTAGGCCATGGCAGCCAGGAGAAGGCATTCAATGCTGCCCAGCAAAACCAGGCAATACAGCTGGGCAGCACAGCCCAGGAAGGAGATCCTGCCATCCGCCCGCAGGAAACCCACCAGCATTTTTGGCAGTGACTGATGTGTAGCAGATCTCCAGGATGGACAAGTTCCTCAGGAAGAAATACATGGGGCTGTGGAGGCTTGAGTCCACCACCGTGATGAGTGCAATCAGGCTGTTCCCTGTGAGGAGCATGAGGTATATGACCAGGAATACTGTGAAGCACAGGCCCTGCAGGCCAGAGTGGTCAGAAAATCCCAGAAGAACGAATCCGGATCCAACGGTGTGATTCTCCGAGCCTTTTCTTTGGGGCATTTTCCCTAGACAGAGCAATCCAAACAACAGGCTCTTAGAGGATGCTAATGGCTTGTCCACCATCCCACACACTTCAAGCCTAGAGAAAGCCTATGAACATCAGCATGCACGTGATTGCAGGATTAGGCGAGCTGGACCAAGATCTGCCTGAATGTTTGGAAATCTAACATGGTTTGCTTGCTGCAGGGGGAGGGTTAAAAAGAGGAAAGAACAGAATCCTTCAGCCTGAATGACTGGGATTTTTTAATATGGGTAAAAGAAACTTGACTTTCTTTTTCAGAGTTGATTTTCTTAAACAGAATACCTGGTGAGAGATGAGAAAAAAAGAAAGAAAAAGGATAAGTACTCACCCCTTTAAGAACAGTCTTGCTTACGTTCCTTGTCCAGATCTTGTAAGAGCTGCATCGAATGTAAGAACACAAAGAAGAAATAGGGTGAAAAGGAGGAAAGGGATGAAAAGGGGAAGACAAAGCAAAGCAAGGCCAGGCAAGGAGAGGCAATCAAAAGAAAGCGAGGCAAGGCCTGACTTGATTCTTAGATCTCAATGAGAGAGACTCATCCCAGCTCTCCTCACATGTAAGAGCTCATCCCCTGACGCCGTGTCTGCACACAAACATCTTGGAGACTATTTGAGACCTGAATCATTACTTTTTACATGGCAAAGGGTGAATCCCATCAGAAGTACAACAGGCTTCTATCTGCAACGAATCAAGTGACACTGGTGCATCCAGGGGCATTTGAACAAGACGGATAAGCAGCAGTTTATACATAAATCTCAAGTTTTCAGGGTCCTAAAAGACATCTTTATGCAAGCAATCAAACTGCTTGATGCACTTTTCAGTTATGCAGAGAAGAAAGTCATTAAAATTTGGTGATCTCCTTATGATATCCAATTTTCCTGAGCAGGTCAGGCTTTTATAACTTCTGAATGAGCCCTGAATAATTCAGCATTCCTGAACTTGCTGCTGTGTCGCTTGGATTTCTGACAGCTTACAAATCCAGCCGAGGGCCCATTTGCTCTGCCCCCAACCCTGCAATGCTTCCCACTCCCCTGCAAGCCCTCACAGAAGCAGAGCGATGCTCTTGCTGCCTGGGGAACTGAGCCTTCCCTTGCCATTTCTCACCTTCCCAGAGCATAAAGACTTCGTGCTGGGCACACTTGAGGGATGGGAGCTACAAGCAAGCAGCGCTGCAAGAGCAGGCTGCTGCTTCTGCAGAAGAGACTCAGCTGAACAATGTTTTATATTCTCAGCTTGACATGGGGAAAGAATACCCTCTTCCAGGCAGAGGACTGAGGATGCTGGCCATGTCTATCACTACCTCCCTTTGAGGAGTCTTCTTCAACTCGGGTGTACTAAGGATGAGAACAGCAGGTCAGAAAACATGTGATAAAAGCATTCAGATTAGCCAAGTGAAAAACACAGGGCGGTTTTCTCAAGAGAAAAACCCAAATTCACAAAAACACACGGTCCTAAGGGTGTGATCCTTTTCCCAAGGTGTTCCTGCCTTTTTCCTGTTTTTTCCATCTCATAGAGGTGCCATTTAAAATTTCCAAGATAAAATTAGGGTTTGCATGAGTGAAAAGTCACCATGATTGTTTTCTAATCTACCTACTGTTTCGTATAAATGTACAGAAAAATACAATACTTCTCTGATACCCACATTTATTTTAAATTAAGGCTTTCACTCAAAGCAACCATTTACCTGCAGGTTACCCACATACCAGCATTTCCTGCTTGTTTCAAAATGTCCTCAAACATACAGCCTGTTCTTTTTAACTCTCCGATGTCTCAGTGCTTCACAAGATCATGGGTGCAGCATGGTTCAGGCTAGCTTTGCTCATGGGAAACTGCCAGAGTACTTCTTAGATGGTGACTATCTCATGGGCGGCACTTTTCAAAGCTGAAGGAAGCCCATTTCCATGCCCAACCAAGCTGGACAGATGCCTGCAGCTGCTTCTGGTGGTGTCTGTGCTGCCACACTATCTCAGCATTTCAGGGCATGCCAAAAGGGATTTACTGTTGCCAGGAGCCAAGAGGCAGGAACACCCTCCTCAGTCCATGGTGCTGCAGGAGGCAGTGGTGACCTCTTTTCTCTCCGTCATTCCCCTCAAAACCACCTGGCCATGGCTCTCCGGACACGTCTCTGTCACTCTCACCTGGTTATGAAACAGTTAGTAAGCAGCCTCAGGAGAGAAGGTGGGGATGCTGGTGCTGCCACTGCTCCTCCCTGGACACCCACGGCACCAGGAACTATTTTAGAAAAACTGTCAGAATCACGGGCGCCAGCCTGACAAGCAACTTCCACCATAACTATAGGTCTTTAGAAAGAGAAAAACTGAGACATGAGGTTTAGCTGCTCAAAGGACAAGTGCTAAACTTGTGGGAGGAAAAACAAAAAATACAAAAAAGGCAAGCAGGGAAGCAGAACGTAAGCCTTTTCAGTCTGTGCTTAACTTCACTGTGCAGCAACAGAAAAGGCTTCTCTGTACCTCCACCTCTCTGGGTCCCAACCCGTGCCTGAGGCCCATGTTATCCTCAAGACGGAGGTGGCCCTGAGAGGTTGAACTCTGACTGCTTGTGGTGTCTGCATGCTGGTTCACATCCAGAAAGAGCTTGGAGAGGAAGCTTGGGTTTGGGGCATCTGCATGGGAAGGAAAAAAGGACCGTGTCATGGCACTACACTGCAAATCTCTGTATCTGTACAGAATAATTTGGCCCCAATGCCTCAGGAATGGTTGACTGAGTCTGACCTAGGTAGACTTGGTGGCTTTATAGCCAATAGCACAAATAACCCCTCCAGAGGAAAGGATCTCCCACCACTGTGTGAGGTAAATGCAGTCCCTGATTCCTTGCTCTGAAACCCGACATGTGACTCAACAGCCTCCAGTCTGTCCTTTCGGGTTACCCAACAAAGTCAGGATTAAGGCAAGAAAATCATCTCCCACCAGGACCAAAGGACCCAATGGTCAGGAAGGCTATGAAGTGCTGTGGCTTGGACAAATCCAGGCACTGCAGGGTGCTTTCCTCCTGTCAGAGCTGTAGGATTGTAAATATGGAGAGAGACCGGGGTCAGCAGAGCTACTCCAGGAGAAATATCCCACCCAAAGCCTGATTATCTACATAACTAAGCTCTGATTAGAGCTCAACAGAGAAACAATGGGTATGGTGTATGAGAAATACAAAATGGTTCACCTGACCTGAATCTGATTTGGGTGACACACAGTGGTGCCCACAGCCATGGTGCCTCCAGTTCATGAGGAAGCAGAGGGCAGCTGCTCATGCTGCCAGGCCTTGAACCAGCCCTGACAGGATGATACCAGGATGCTCATCTGTCCATCCCATCTACCCAAATTATCTTTTCTTTCTAATGCTGTTACCATAGTAATTATTGCCTGAGACGATATTACAGATGTCGTTACACAGGTGCAGTTGGCCTTGAAGATGCTTCAGGATACCTGTTAGGTTAGTCAGGGGTTGGGTTCAGGTTTGAGTTAGAATTAGAGTTAGGGTTAGGGTAAGAGTTATGGTTACACCTGGTTTAGAGTTAGACTTCAGGCTGTGGCTGATGTTCGTTTAGGGTTAGGTAAGGGTTAGAGTTAGAGTTGAGGTTTATGATTGGAGTAGTGGTAGGGCTAGTTTCGGGTAATGGGTAGGGTAAGGTTTAAGGTAAAAGGGTTAGTTCAGGGTTAGGTTAGGAAGCATTTGTCTTCCCAAGTTACCATGAATGTTCCCCCTTCCTCCTTCTTTCCCCCAGCTTTTTTTTGCTGAACATGACATCACACGGTATGGGATATCCCTTCGGTCAGTTGGGGTCAGCTGTCCCAGCTCTGTTCCCTCCCAGCTTCTTGTGCGCCCCCAGCCTATTTGCTGGTGGGGTGGTGTGAGAGGCAGAAAAGGCCTTGATGCTGTGGAGGCTCTGCTCAGCAATAGCTAAAACATCCCTGTGTGATCAACATTGTTTTGGTCACAAATCCAAAGCGTGGCCCCATACGGCTGCTATGAAGAATCATAGAATCCTAGAATGCTTTGGGATGGAAGGGACCTTTAAAGGCCATCCAGTCCATCCCCCCTGCAATGGGCAGGGACATCTTCAATCAGATCAGGTTGCTCAGAGCCCCGTCCAACCTGACCTTGAATGTTTCCAAGGATGGGGCATCTCCCACCTCTCTGGGCAACCTGTGCCAGTGTTTCACCACCCACACTGTAAAAAAGTTCTTCCTTATATCTAGTCTGAATCTACCCTCTTTTAGTTTAAAACCATCACCCCTTGTCCTATCGCTACAGGCCCTGCTAAAAAGTCTGTCCCCATCTTTCTTCTAAGCCCCCTTTAAGTTCTGAAAGGCCGCAATAAGGTCTCCCCACAGCCTTCTCTTCTCCAGGCTGAACAACCCCAGCTCTTTCAGCCTTCCCTCATAGCAGAGGTGTTCCAGCCCTTGGATCATTTCTGTGGCCCTCCTCTGGACCCGCTCCAACAGGTCCATGTCCTTCCTGTGCTGAGGACCCCAGAGCAGGACGCAGTGCTCCGGTGGGGTCTCGCCAGAGCAGAGTAGAGGGGCAGAATCCCCTCCCTCGCCCTGCTGGCCACACTTCTTTTGATGCAGCCTGGGATACAGTGGGCTTTCTGGGCTGCGAGAGCACATTGCTGGCTCACATCCAGCTTTTCATCTATCCGTACCCCCAAGTCCTTCTCGGCAGGGCTGCTCTCAATCCCTTCATCCCCCAGCCTATGCTGATACCAGGGATTGCCCTGACTCAGGTGCAGGACCTTGCACTTGTCCTTGTTGAACCTCGTAAGGTTCACACAGGCCCATCTCTCCAGCTTGTCCAGGTCCCTCTGGATGGCATCCTGTCCCTCAGGCGCGTTGACTGCGCCACTCAGCTTGGTGTCATCTGCAAACTTGCTGATGGTGCACTTGATCTCGCTGTCTGTGTCATTGATGGAGACATTGAACAGCACTGGCCCCAGAACGGACCCCTGAGGGACACCACTCGTTACCGTTCTCCATCTGGACATCGAGCCATTGACCACTACCCTCTGGATGTGACCATCCAGCCAGTTCCTTATCCACTGAACAGTCCACCCATCAAATCCATATCCTTCCAATTTAGAGAGGAGGATATTGTGGGGGACCGTGTCAAAGGCCTTACAGAAGTCCACATAGATGACAGCCATAGCTCTTCCCTCATCCACTGATGTAGTTACTCCATCATAGAAGGCTACTAGGTTGGTCAGGCAGGACTTGCCCTTGGTGAAGCTGTGCTGGCTGTCCCGAATCACCTCCCTGTCCTCCATGTGCCTTAGCATAGCGTCTAGGAGGAATCCCACAGCTCTTGCCGCAGTTTCCAAGCCTGTTCTGAGAAAGCTCCAGCTGGATCAGCTGCTCATGGCCTTGTCATGAAAAATATTGAACATTTCCATTGAGTGAGATCCCAAGTCAGAAGTTTGGTTTACATTCAGTTCACAGCCAAAGCACTCCATGGTCTTCATATATCTCATTTCATTTTCACTGGCCAGAAACTTCCTCATGTCAACATCTGACTCTTGCCTATTATTCTCCTGCCAAGCAATACCATGAGAAGACCGGTTTCACTTTCCTGAAAGCCTCCCCATGGGGACTGGAAGGTCACGATGAGGTTCCCAATGCCTTCCCTTCTGCACATTGAACAAGGCCCTTTCCTCCACTTTCTCCTCCCAGGCAAGTGCTCCAGCCCCTCAGCAGCTCGATGACTCTCCACTCAACTCCCTGCCACTTACCAACACCTCCCTTGCTGTGCTGGTGATCTCTGGCCAAGAGCCCAGCAGCCCCACAGGCGCTCCCTCCCTCCTCCCCTTCCCCAGTGGGGGCCCAAAATAGACACGGTTGTGTACAGGTGGTCTAAGGAGCGATGAGCAGGGGGAGACAATCACTGCCCTCGCTCTTTTGGTGAGACTCCAGGACTCTGCTGGCTGCCTTGGCTTGAGGGGTTTCTATAAGAACCTGAATAGCTTTTTCTCAAAGAAAGCAGTCTGCCCTAACTTCTCCCTTCCTTTACCTCCTTGAACAGATCCCCATGCCCAGAGGGACGCAATGTCCAACAGCAGCTCCATCTTCCTTCTCCTGGCATTCGCAGACACACGGGAGCTGCAGCTCTTGCACTTCTGGCTCTTCCTGGCCATCTACCTGGCTGCCCTCCTGGGCAACGGCCTCATCATCACCGCTGTAGCCTGTGACCACCACCTCCACACCCCCATGTACTTCTTCCTCCTCAACCTTTCTTGTCCTGACCTTGGCTCCATCTCCACCACTCTCCCCAAATCCATGGCCAATTCCCTCTGGGACACCAGGGCCACCTCCTACTCGGAATGTACTGCACAGCTCTTTCTGTTTGTCTTTTAGATTTCAGCAGAATTGTATTTTCTCACCATCATGGCCTACGACCGCTACGTGGCCATCTGCAAACCCCTGCACTACGGGACCCTCCTGGGCAGCAGAGCTTGTGTCCACATGGCAGCAGCTGCCTGGGGCACTGGGTTTCTCCATGCTGTGTTGCAGACAGCCAATACATTTTCACTCCCGCTCTGCTAAGGCCATGTTGTGGACCAGTTCTTCTGTGAAATCCCCCCAGATCCTCAAGCTCTCCTGCTCAGCCTCACACCTCAGGAAGGCTGGGTTTCTTGTGGCTGGTGTCTTTGTAGACTTTGGGTGTTTTGTTTTCATTGTGCTGTCCTATGTGCAGATCTGCAGGGCTGTGATGAAGATCCCCTCTGAGCAGTGGAAGCACAAAGCCTTTTTCATGTGCCTCCCTCACCTGGCCGTGGTCTCCCTGTTTATCAGCACTGGCATGTTTGTTTACCTGAAGCCCCCCTCCATCTCCTTCCCATTGCTGGACCTGGTGGTGGCAGTGCTGTACTCAGTGGTTCCCCGAGCAGTGAACCCTCTACAGCAGGAGGAACCAGAAAATCAAGGATGCCTTATGGAAAATGATCTGATGGATGCTGTTTCACTGACGATAACCTGCCTCCCCTCATCTACACGTTTCCCAGAGTTTATCTTACGACACAAGTCTGCTTTTTTCTCTCGTGATAATTCTACTCAGAGAAAAGTTTCTGGTTTTATACTCCTACATTTGATCCTGTTGTATCTGACCCTTGTACAACAGGGTGTCAGATGTGGCCTGTCAGATAGCAGATCTTCAGTAAAAGGGGATCTCCTGGGTGCAGTGCCTGAAGGCTGGGCTCTTCCTCCAGCATTGATGCCAAGACAATGTCCAAGGAATCGGTCTTTTAAAATTTCTCTTCTCCTTGTGTTCTCAGTGGTTTTGGGCTTAACCTCATGGTAACCTTGGGTTCCATTGGATCAGAAGTTCTGCTTTTCAAGGCTCTCTTCTTGGTGTCCAGTGGCAGTGGAGATTGTCCATGAGCTCCCCATTATCTCCTCAGGTTGCTTCATGTGTGACAGGACTCATGGCATATACCAGAGCCTCTGGATATGAATCTGGAGGGGTCAGGAGAGGATGAGGACTCCCCACGTGCCCTGGGGTTGGAATGAATGGAGACTCAGAAGGTAAAACACCCTCAGAGGTGAAGCCCCACAAAAGTAAAGCTCTAAATTGACATATCTATAAACAAGGACTCTGCAGTGCTGTGGGAGTCAGTGCGGACTCAGCAGGCACAGGGAGGGGAGAGTGGAGAGCTGCAGGAGCTGCCTGAGGACCCCCAGGGCCAGGACGCTGGTGCTGTCCTGGGGAGTGGGGCTGGTGGCAGCAGAGGAGAGGGAAAATTCAGTCGGGGCTGGGGATCACCTACAAGATGAATTGAGGAGAGTGAGAGAGTGCCTAGCCTCTGCTTCCTCATGGCCTTGTGGCCAGCACCAGCCATGGGGCTGATGGGGAGCCTGAACCCCGCTGCCTGCCCCCCAGCAGCTGCTGTGGCCTTCAGAGGGGCTGGGGCTGTGGGGTGAGTGCCCAGAGCTCTGCAGCAGCCTGCGCTGGGCAGTGCCATGGAGCCAGCCCAGGCTGGGCTGCTCTGCTGGGCTGGGCTGGGCTGGGGAGAGGGCAGGGGAGGTGGGGAGAGGTGGGGAGGGTCTGGGCTGGGCTGGAAAGAGCCCAGGAGAGAAAAATGCCAGTGTAGAGCTAAGGTGTGTGAGTGTGCAGGGTAGGGGCAGCCAGCACTCCCAGTGCTGACCCAGGCGTCATGGTGAAGGAAGCAAGGCATCAAACGTGCGGAAGATAGGGTCCTTGTCTGTGCCATGTGTCCTGAACACCCCAGGGAAGCTACTCCAAGAAAATTGTCCCAGACCAGTCCCACCCACCGGCCATTTCCATCTCTGGCCATTAATAATAAAAAGGGAACTAGTTTCCTACTGGACAGTCATTACACACCAAGTCCCACAGCTCTTGCCACAGCTGGACTCTCAGCCAAGCCTCTTCTCGGACAGCTCCAGCTAGATCAGCTGCTCATGGCTTGGTCATGACAAATATTGAAAATTTCCATTGAGTGAGATCCCAAGTCAGGGGATTTGTTTACATTCTGTTTACAGCCTAAAGCACCCCATGCTCTGCAGATATCTCATTGCCTTATCTCTGGCCAGAAACTTCCTCATTTCAACATCTGACTCTTGCCTATTATTCTCCTGCCAAGCAATACCATGAGAAGACCGGTTTCACTTTCCTGAAAGCCTCCCCATGGGGACTGGAAGGTCACGATGAGGTTCCCAATGCCTTCCCTTCTGCACATTGAACAAGGCCCTTTCCTCCACTTTCTCCTCCCAGGCAAGTGCTCCAGCCCCTCAGCAGCTCGATGACTCTCCACTCAACTCCCTGCCACTTACCAACACCTCCCTTGCTGTGCTGGTGATCTCTGGCCAAGAGCCCAGCAGCCCCACAGGCGCTCCCTCCCTCCTCCCCTTCCCCAGTGGGGGCCCAAAATAGACACGGTTGTGTACAGGTGGTCTAAGGAGCGATGAGCAGGGGGAGACAATCACTGCCCTCGCTCTTTTGGTGAGACTCCAGGACTCTGCTGGCTGCCTTGGCTACCAGGTCTCACTGCTGGGTCATGTTTTGCCTTCTGTCCCCCACCACCATCAGGGCCTTTTCCACAGAGCTGCTCCCCAGCCAGGCCTCCCCAGGCCCTGGAACTGCAGGCTGTTAGGCTGTGGTCCGTCTTCTATCTCCTGAAGTTCCTGACACGACAGTCCTTCTGCCTGTCAGGTTTGCCCTGAATGGCATCCCTAGGGCACAGCAATGGTCCTCCCAATTTTGTGCCATCCACAGACGTGGTGACAGTTGCCTCCTCTGCGTCATGGATACAGGTGTTAAACTGCACAGGGCTCAGGAGAGGCCCCTGTGCTGCCCCACAATGCCCCAGTATGGCCCGCTGGCCTCCAGGTAGGGTATGACCCCTTCTCCACTGCTCTCTCAGCCTCATCTTCCAACTGGGGTTTCACCCATCTGTTTGTTGACCCATCCAGACTGTAATGGCCCAATGTGGGTACCAGGATATAGAGGGAGACCATGCCAAAAGCCTTGCTGGAGTGGAGGTAAAGGACACCCACTGTTCTCCCCTCGTGCATAAAAGCAGTTCCTTCATCAGGAAGGCCATCAGGTTGGTGAGGCAGGATTTACCCTTGGCTAATCCATGCTGACTGCATTTGGACACCTTCTGCTCTTTGAGGTGCCCAGCAATGTCCCCCAAGAGCACTCAGGGGAAGGCTCACTCCTCCCCCAAGTGAGCTTGTACAGCCTGGCGTTCCCGGGGTTGCACTTTTGGCCTCTTTCAACGATGGCTGCAACATTGGCTTGTCCTCACTCCCAAGAGACCTCTACCAATCCCGTGACCTTTCAAAAGGGATATTCCAAAGAAATATCAATCTTCCAGTGTCACTTCATTACCACTATTCTACCTGTTATATAGTGTATTTAATTGAAGTTAAAATTAAATTTAAATTATTAAAAGAAATTAATATTATTTTTATTAATTTAATTTTTATCTTTCATATGTTTTCACCTTTCTTGATAGAAGAGCCATTTCTAACATCATCTTTTCACAGGCACACTGCCTAGACAAAAGCCCTTTCCCTTAATCTCCTGTTTTCTCCTCCCCTTACTCTTGGTTCACTCAGATTCCTCTCACCCATCCAGCTGCTGCTTTGACATCAGGGACTTAAAAGTTGCCTGTCTTTCAGCAGTCTAATTGTCTCCTTAGCCAACTTTTTAATTATGTTTTTATATCTCTCTTCTTTGGATCTCCCTACCTGAAATAGTTCTCCTAAGATTATCCCCTGTAGAAAGGCAACCTCATTAGAGGCAGCTTGGACTTAGCAGATGCTTGCAGAGTCGGTTTTCTTTATGGAACTTGACCATGCTTGACTTTTCCTTTGCTTGCAAATAGGAAAAACCCTTCTGTGCCTGTGTGCAGCCAGGTCTCTAAGGAGAGCAGGGGGGAGATGGTGCAAAGGAGCTGTACCATCCAGCTGCAGAGATCAGTGGAGAAGTCTGCTGTAAGGAAAGGTCCCAGGTGGGCACGGAGAGAAATGGTGGGGTTGGGGAGGTGAGGTGGGAGGTTGTCAGAGCTCAAGGGACAGCTTCTCCCTTCAGTGTAATAATCTCTCCTTCAGTGTAATAATAAATTACACCCTTGAAAATAAAACCTCATTTTTATTAGAAGCTCTTTGAAATCTTTCCCCATAACTATGCTAGGAAACAAGTCCAATTATCTGTACAACTCCTGAAGACCTGAAGAAAATGACAGGAAGAGACATGGCTCGTTAGGGCTTGCTTTCTTTCAGTGAGCCCCATGGAGTATTTGTGCTGAGTCCTTGAACTTCAGGTACTGAGAAGAGATTGCACAAACCTCTCCAAGAGTCAGCATCACAAGCAAAACCCAAAGTACCTTGAAGTATTAATAAGCCCCACTGAGGGCCATTACTGGCAAAGCCTCCCCAGGGACTCGTTAGAGCAGAGAATTGGAGGCCAGGATTGCAGGCAGGCAAAGGGAATGTGCAGGCAGCTCAGCTGCTGAGAAAACCCTGGCTTTGTTTTATGAAGCAGAAAGGCCAAGCGCTGACCCCCAGCCCCGGGGAAGGCAGGTCCTGTCCCTCACGCATTGCTCAGGGCTCTTCCTGGGGCAGTGGGATGTGGGGGGGTGATGCTGAGTGCAGGACAAGGCTATGGCAGCTCCCAGCCTTACTGGGGGTGTGCAAGGAGGCAATGAGGCCCCCACTGCCTTAGGACAACATGTCTCCTCATAGGCCTTGGTGGCAGGGACGATTGCTGTACCCAGGGGGACAAAGCCTTGGGTTCTCTTGGCCACTTCCAGCCCTGCCAGTGCTCTTTGCCATCTCCACCACAGCTTGTCCTACGCTGTCCCACAGCTGCCTCTTTTGCCCTGCAGGCTGCAGACACCCATCTCGCTTCCTCACCCTGCTCTCACCCTGCCATTTCCATACATTCACTGACAGCTGTGCACCCTCACACTCTGTTCCTTGAAACACAAGGAGATGGACTGACCTCATGCTCCTTCTGGAGGACTTCATGTACCACAGCACTACCCTCGGAGTGACGTTTCTTCCTCCTCATGTCCAATCCCTACCATCCAAGCTGTACTGTGTGTAACTGTTTCTCTCTCCTGCTCTTCCCTACATCCAAGGAAAGCTCCACCATCTGGGAAACCACCCTTCTAAACAGGCATCCAAACCCACCAGCCTTCTTGCAGCCCTTCACCTGAACAGACAGAAGTAACCTCACCCCTTGTGAGGCTGCAAGCCTTTCTGCTTCTCGGATAGACATGACGGAGCTGCGTGCCTGCTGCTGTCCCATCCTGTACTCAGGCAGAAGAGACAGGACAGCCAAAATACAAGCCCCCTTCCTGCACTGAGCCTAGGTCCTTCGGCAGAGGGGGTCTCCCAGCCAATGTGCCAACCAGGTGCCTTCTGCTGGCCTGTCAGAGACACTGGCAGAGGTGAGTTTAGAAGCACATATCCCAGCCATGAGTCAAGGGCTGACCTATCGGCGGTTTCCGGAAGAAGTGACCTCACAGTGCCTTTCCCAGACACATTCCTCCTGTTGGCCTCTCACCTCCAGAGGCAGAAGTGACCTCACAACCCCCTTCACAGCCATTGGCTTCCTAATGGATTATGAGTTCCCGAGACACAAGTGACCACAGGATACTGTACCCAGCCATCACTCTCTTTGTGGCCCAGTAAGTGAGCAGATAAAAGTAAGCTTGTTTCATCATGTTTATCTAATAGAGTTCCTACCAATGGTTTGAGTAGAGAAATGTTCCTCAGAGGAACTGCTATATTTATATTGGTGCATTTTATGCCTCTACTTCTGCCTCTCTGTTTTTCCTTCTTCTTCTCTCTCTTCTGTCTTCAAAAAGCTCTCCAAGGAAAAAAGTCATTGAATCCTGGAATAACTCAGCTTGGAAGAGACCCCTGAACATCACCTTGTCCAGCTATCCTGCTCAAGGCACGGTGAACCAGATGAGGCTGCGGAACGGGTCTGCCCAGTTTGGCATCATCCACAAAGGAGATGAAAAGGCACTCCGGCACATTATCCAGGCAGTTAATGGAGACAGTCAACAGTGTTGGCCCCAGTGCTTGCACTGAGGGATGCCACTGGGAAGTGGCCACCAGCAGGACTCTACCACTGCTGACATTTGGGCTGGATCCACCAGCCACCTTCCTACCCACTACATCACCCCCTTCTTCAGTCCAGATATCACCAATCCGGCTATAAAGAGACTATGGGAAACCATGTCAAAACCCTTGCTAAGGTCCAGGATCAAAACATCCCCTTCTTTCCCCTACCCACACAGGTTCGCCAATGCCTTTCTTGTCCTTCAAGTACCTGGAAATGGCTGCAGCAGTATTTGGCCCATCCCCTTCCCAGGGACTGAGGTGATGTTGTCTGCCTTTTCCAAGGACCCCAGAACCTCTCTGATGGCTCTGGCACCTTTGAGGGCACAATCCAGAAAGGGTGACGAGACCAGCAGGAGCATTTGCAATGAGCCTGTCCGAGGCGGGTGAGATGAATCTCCCTGGGCCAGTGGGGTTTGTTCCTGGAGTCACACACAGAAATGGCAGGGCCCTGTGAGGTGCCCATATCTCAGCTGGCCTCATGCACTCCTCCTACACACAGGGGTGTTCAGAGGCACGAGCCCTTCCCTTGCACGTGTGGAGGCAGGGCACTGCAGCAGGCACAATGACTTTCTGGCCTCCTGCTGCCACTGCCAGAGGCTGGGAGGCACCTCAGCTCTGTGGTGTATCGCCCTGCTCTGCACCTGTCTGAGATGCCCCTCGGCATGAGGAATGGACACAGGGACCTCGGTTCACAGGAGCACATCCCACTGCTGCATCCAGGTGCTTTCCCACGGGAGGTTACTCTGAAAGTGAAGTGACCTCGAGGCACTGTCTGTCCCACTGGCCTTCACGGCACCTCTAGGAACAGCTGATGGCATTTGGGCTCCCTCAGGTTCATCTCCCCACACACACACGGTGTGCATGCTTCAGTCTCCTCTGTGCAATGCAAACATGGAAGTCTGACCTACTCCTTTGGTGTCCTTCCATGGAGGGACAAAGAACCTCCCTGAGTTGGAGTGAGAGGCCAGTGCTGGGAATGGTGGTTGCAAGGGGCTGGTCTGTGGCCATTGCCCTGGGGCTCCTTGCCCAGGGTGTCAGGCAAACACGGGCACAGACCAGACCCTGCTCTGCTGGTCCTTCCAGTCTGTCCCTGGAGGCCTGGCTGTGCGAGGGACACTGCTGTGTGCCCCAGCCCTGCACACTCACACGCTTCACTTGTTCAGTGGTGTTTTCCTCACCAGGGCACTGTCTTGAGCGTGCTCTTGACAGCAACTCTGAAAGAAGACCTAAGCCTCCATGCACTGCCCGGAGGACATCACCTTTCTTTTTCGAAATGCTGTTCTGGAGGCCAGCTCTGTCACAGAACTGCCCATTGCCTGTCCTTGCCTGTGGTCACAGGACTACCAGAACAATAACAAAAAATACAGAAGACAGGCTGTGCCTGCAGTGAGTTACGTTATAACAGCTATGAAGACAATGGGCAGTTTATTGCTCCAGAAACACATCCGGTTATCAGTTTCCACACTGCACCCTTGAGCTGCTGGTTCCTCATGCTGTAGATGAGGGGGTTCACTGCAGGAGGCACCACCGAGTACAGCACTGCCACCATGTCCCGATCCAAAGTCGGGAGAGGTTTCGATACGATCCCAAGGACGAGATTAAGACGCAAACGAGGTCAAATGCCGTACAACCTTTTACTTTTATTTGAGGGGAGAAGAGAACGGAGGGAGGAGGGAGGGCAAGGGAGGAGAGGAAAAGAATAGGAGAGAGAGAGAGAGAAAGAGAAGGAGAAGGAGTTTGTCACCACCACTTCGAGTCCGGTGATCTTCCGCAGGGTCTTCGGTGGCCTCGGGCTCCGGCGGGGATCGAAGCGGGGGGGGGGGGTGTGAGCCTTGAGGGTGCAGGAACGGAAGGAGGAGTCTCGCGCGCGCCACTGCCGCCCCCGCCGAGGGGCACGTGTGCTCCTTATATAGGGCCTCCCACGCATGTGCAGATCACAAATGTGTACATGCCGTTCGCCACGGATGTGCTGCCCCCGCCTCTGCTCTTTTCGCGCCTTCTCGTTCCCGCCTCAGCTCTTCTCGCGCCTTTAGTCCCTGCGCAGGGACACGAGGTTGTTTTTTCTCAAAGCTGGGGAGAAGATGGTCTTCTCGAAGCGCGACGCTGGATGGCGCTACAGCGGCAATGTCGAGACAAAACCACATTTGGTACCGGTTCTCTACACACCACCAGATCCAGGGGTGGGGATGAAATGGAGGGGGGCTTCAGGTAGGTAAATATGACAGTACTGAGAAAGAGGGAGACCACAGCCAGGTGAGGGAGGCACGTGGAAAAGGCTTTGTGGTGTCCCTGCTGTGAGGGGATCCTCAGCACGGCCCTGAAGATCTGCACATAAGACAGCACAATGAAAACAAAATACCCAATGCCCACAAAGACACTAACCACAAGAAGCCCAGCCTCCCTGAGGTAGGCATCTGAGCAGGAGAGCTTAAGGATGTGGGGGATTTCACAGAAGAACTGGTCCAGGACATTTCCTTGGCAGAGGGGTAGGGAAAATGTATTGGCCGTGTGCAGTGCAGCATAGAAGAAATAACTGCCCCAGGCAGCTGCTGCCATGTGGACACAAGCTCTGCTGCTCAAGAGGGTCCCGTAGTGCAGGGGTTTGCAGATGGCAATGTAGCGGTCGTAGGCCATGATGGTGAGAAGACAGTACTCTGCTGAAATGAAAAAGACAAACAGAAAGATTTGGGCAGCACAACCCAAGAAGGAGATGACCCTGGTGTCCCAGAGAGAATTGGCCATGGATTTGGGGACAGTGGTGGAGGTGGAGCCCAGGTCGAGGAGGGAGAGGTTGAGGAGGAAGAAGTACATGGGGGTTTGGAGGTGGTGGTTGCAGGCTACAGCAGTGATGATGAGGCTGTTGCCCAGGAGGGCAGCCAGGTAGATGGCCAGGAAGAGCCAGAAGTGCAAGAGCTGCAGCTCCTGTGTGTCTGCAAATGCCAGGAGGAGAAATTGGGTGATGGAGCTGTTGTTGGACATCTGCTGCTTCTGGGCATGGGGCACTGTCATAGGAGAAAAAGACAGTGACAAGTTAGGGGAGATGTCTCTGAGCAAAATCAAAGCCATTTCCAATAGACCGTGCCCCTGCACACACAGACACCCATTTGTTTTTCTAGGAGAGCTTCCTTCAGCTCTGTGGCTGGAGCTCAGGTTCATGCTATCCGAGTGTGCAATGAAGAGCAGAGCCTCTGCCCATGGGCTCTTGATAAGCCAGCGCTACTCTGCAGAAGTAAGGAGGGGCAGGCACCAGTCCTGGTGTTCAACTTTGTCAGGTGAAAACAACGCAGAAGGGCCTGTCAGCATTGCCCACAGACCCACAGGTGAGATGAAAGCTGGGACACTTGTTCCCATGGACACAGCTGTGTGAAAGCACCCACAAAATCAGTGTGTGACTCTGCAGCTGAAACTCCACCTCCCCAGAGAGCCTGGCAGCAAGAACAAGATAACAATAGCAATAACACAGACCAGTGGAGGAACAAGGGAAAACACAGTGAGGGTGTGGCTGAGAGAGGCCAGGGCAGAGGCATTGGGGCACTCAGACAGCGTTCCCCTTCCCCAGCTGTGCGCGCCACCTCCCAGACACCACCATTGCCGGGCCGCTGCTCTCAGCCCCTGTGCTCTGCAGAGGGAACTGGGCCCGTGGCTGGAGAGCTGCACCACAGCTCTGCTGGAGCTCTGGCTGCAAAGGAGGTTCAGCCCTGACCCATGCAGCACCCTCTCAACAGCAAAAGGACCCTGCCTTGCTGGGGGCTGCTCCTTCCACCCACAGCTTCTCCCTGCAGAACCATGAGGAGCTCCCCAGGCAGGCTGAGTGCTGACCCTGGCAGGCGGCAGAGTCCCTGACCCATCACACAGCCCCCTGGCGTGCAGGGACCCTGCTCAGAAGGACAGCCCTGGGCACCCCTGGCTGCACACCCACCTTCACACCCTGCAGCCATCCCTGGGAGAAGGCACCCATCATGATCTGTCCCTCTGATGGTGCAGCAGGGAGTCCCTGCTCTGGAGCATGTCCTCCTCCTCTGCACTAGAGAAACTGTGAGAAGCCTCCTGAAAGATCCCATAGGCTGTGGGACGTGCTGCATTTTGGATTTTCCTCCATGAGCAAAAGCTACATTGCCCTGCAGCAAGAGACTTACCGTGTAGAGGGATGTGAAGATCTCTCCCACGCAGTGAGCTCTCAGCTCAAAGCCTTCCCACTCCAGGCTGCCTTTAACCTCTCTCTGCCTCACTCCTCTCCCCTCACTGCCTGCAGGCAGTGCCCTCAGCCCTGCTGCGCTTTGCAGAGGAGCTGCTCCTGGGCAGAGCTGTCTCTCTGCAGCGCTGCCCACTTGGCATGAGCTGCCTCCATCCCAGGAGCCCAGCCCAGCTCAGCAGCAGAGGCCCAGCCCAAGGCACCACTTTCTCTTTCCCCTCTGGGCTCCCTCCAGGTGTCCCTGGGGCTCCAGGGGAACCTGCTGGGAAACAGGCTGAAGGCATCTCTGATGTTCCCTCCCTCAACTTCTCCCCTGCAGTGTAATTATTCCTATTAGAAAAATAATTGGGCATGAGAATTACTTTTTCTGTCCCATCCTTAGACATGACACCCAGGAAGGTGACAGGGAAGGATCTAACTTCTGCAAGCTGGGAGGATGTGTTCTGTTGAGTGAATTTAGGCATTTCATCCTGGGTCCTTAGACCTGGGGCTAGAAAGACACGCAGCTCTCTTTTGCCCATGCCACATCTCTGCTTTTGCACACACGAGGTCTTGGACACTTGGTACCAGGGTTTCTTATGGCAAATATGAGCTTGCCTGATTCCGCAGTAGTGTTGCTTCAGCCCAAATGTGTGCCAGTGCCCTCAGCCAGGGGCACAGACAAGATGAGTGGGAGCCGTTAATGTCGTAGAGAGACCTGTGACACTGATGGAATGAGCTGCCAAGGCAGGTGGCAGAGCTCAGGACAGCTGGTCTTCAAGGACAGCATCCTAAAAGACTAGCAATAGTCGAAATTGAAACTCAGTCTAAACTTGAAAGGCAATTGAAGGGCACCATAAGGAGTGTTTTCTGCTTCAGGAACAGTTAAAGAAGAAACAAAGATCCTGTGCGGCCACTGCTGAATTTAAGAAGAGCAGGTATAGATAGATGTGAGATTCTGTGTGTCCTCTTTGCCGCAGACTTCCCCAGCAAGGTCTCCCAAACTTTTGTGCCTCCAGGCAGGACTCTAGAGGGAAACAGGCAGCAGTGGATGGGGATCAAGTGAGGGATCACTTGAGCAAACAATCTTTTACCAGTCTATGGGACAGGAGGGGCAGCATCGCAGGCAGCTGAGTGAGCAGGCCAATGGCACAGCGAGGCCACTCTCCAGCATTATCTTTGAAAGGTCACGGAGACTCTGGGGTCTCCCTGATCACTGGCAGCACCCACACATTGCATGCACCTTCCAAAAATGCCCAAATGATGAGCAGGGGAATGAAAAGCTGTGCCCCAGTGCGTGTCCACTCGGATCCCATTTCTGGGTGTCTGAAAGAGAAGGCGACTGGATTTACCCAGGGGAGCTTGTTCCTGGCCATCCTCTTTGCTTTCTGTGATGAAAGGACAGGATTGCTGGATGCGGGGAGAGCAGAGATGCTCTTTTACCTGGAAGTCATCAAGGCTTTCAGCATCATCCCTCCAGAAATTTCTTGTGTCCATGTTAGGACAGTATGGGCTGCATGGGTGGATAAGTCGTTGAGGAAAAACCAGCTGGAGAGTAGTTGGGCTTGGAGGAGTGTGGTACATGCGTGGTGCTCTGCCTGGAGGCATCTAGGTAGTAGGGTCCTGCAGGGGTCTAGCTTGCAACCTGCCCTGTTTCACATCTTTTGAGTAGACCTGGAGGATTGGAGAGAGGACTTTTTCATATACATTTGTAGAAGACATCCCAGTGAGGAGAGCAGGGCAGGGCTGGAGGGCAGGGCTGCCATCCCAAAGGACATAGAAACCTCATGGTATCCAGTAAAGATTCCACCAAAGTCCTGCTCCTGAAGTGGATGTAGGCCCTGAAATGGCATAGGACAGGGACTGGCTACGCGGGTAGCAGCTCCACAGGAAAGGGTCTGCTGGTCTTTGGGTTCCATTAGGCAAAAGATGAGCCACCAGCAAAGATGGCCAACACCGTCCTGGGCTGTGTGAGCAGGAGCACAGCCAGGGCACGTGATTCTCTCCCTCTGATCAGCACTTGTGACACTGCATCCAGAATACTTGCCCAGGTTTTCTTTCCCCGCAATGGCAGAGAGACATTGGCAAGCTGGAGGATCCGCAAATTTCAGTGGAGGGCCACAGAGATGGCCAAGGTTGGAGCACTTGTCCTGTCAGAAGAGTCTGAGGGAGCTGGGCTTGTTCACCCTGGAGAATGGAGGGCTTTGTGGGGAGGATGGAAGAGACTTGCATTGCCTATGATGAGGTTCCCAAGAAGACGCTGTGGTGCAAGGCAGGAGCACAGGAGGCAATGAGCTGAAACACGAGGGGGTCAGGCTCA